>NC_054751.1:7487619-7525119 GCF_018143015.1 Lytechinus variegatus
TGTTTCTGTTTGCACAATAATGCTTTGACTTGGATAGTACCCTATAGAGGCATTGTTATAATCACCAGACTGGGAAGAATGTGATTTTTTTTCTTACTTAAAGTGCCAATGAAGCCAATTATTATATTTGCCTTCATTCAGGGCAAAAATAATACGGGAATCAAGATATGTCATGAAGATAGGTCTATAGTCCTCCCCAAATCGCGAATAATTGAAACCATAAAAGCTGGTTTAACGATCATGAATTATGCTTTACAGTTTCGATATTTTCGAAGTTTTATTGCCATGAACACTTATCTGTGAATCCAAAGTGCCACGAACACCTTCTCATGCAATGGTCATACTAATATTATGCCTATTGCATTTTGAGGAGTGCATTGCATGCATGAGTAATGACATTGTTCAGTTCAGCTAGCATGGTCAAGAGGTTTAACATTGTGTCAGGATTGATTCCCTTTTTTGTTTATAAAGAAAACAATTAAATATAGACTCTTTGAAAAAAAATGGGCACTCGCTGATTACAGTGTATGGCACATTAAGAGACCTGAACACTGAGTAATAATATCTAGGGCTACATCATCGCTAAATATTATATTTTTAATTGCCTGTAGTCATAAAACTAAACTAAATTTTGCCGTATTAATTGTTAAGCCTATTGCTAAATACAGCATTTTGCATAATTGTTATCATTACCGATCAATACAATGGATCAACTATTTAGTTTTAAGCAAGTGCTCTTGCTTTATTGATAAATCGAATTACAAATTACAACTCCGCAGAAGCTTTTAAAATAAAACTGAAGACTTATTATGCATACGTATATCATTTGATGTTGTTTTGTCTCTCTTCCTTTCCCCTGTGCGCCTTTTGCATTTAGATTAAACGGATTTAATAACATTTAATATCATCATTATTGATACAAAACAAAAAGAAAGAAAATATAAAAGAGCGATATGAGAAGTCTCCAGATTCACGCCCCGGCGGCAGGAATCGTGAATATAGTGAACTGATTTCCTCCAACAGTCATAACAGTATTTTTTTAATTACTTTTTGAAAATAAGTAAATAAGAGTGGCCCGAATAAGATTTCTGGCAAAATCTTCCCTCCAGGTCAAAGGTCATATTGACCACACCTGAACAAAATACAGTGATGCATTTTATAAGGTTTCAATGATTAAATAAGTCAATTCCTTGACAGGAAAATACAATACCAAACAATAAACTAAAATTTGCGAATTCATATTTTGAGAGTTTCCCGATTTATGAAAGCCAGTATATAAGTGCAAACTATTTGAATGTAGGGGCCAGCTACGGTAAGCAAAATGATGGTAAGAATAGCAGCCGTAAAAAGCCATTTTTCTCAGTATACGCTCCCTTTTATTTTCACTTGAACATTAAGGTGATAGTCTTTTACATTCAGGCATAGCATTTTGCAGTGATACACTAACGATTCATGTACAAATATAATGATTTTCGTGGACGAAATCGAAATGGTAGAATTACTGAGGGGGGGTCAATTATTACAATTATTAGTCAAAGCAATCATTTTATTGATTGACAAACAAAAGTCTAACCACCGCATGAATTCCACGCCGAAAAACATGTGAGCTCATATCCTGTATATTAAATAAGTTTTGTTTATTGAGCAATAATGTATATATGATGTCATTGAGACAATCATAATCATGTTTAATATGTCTTTGTGCTGTATAGATCAAAATGGATTTCCCAACCGAAACAATTTTATTTCTCAATTTTCCACCTAATTACACTTTAGCACAATCTGCTTTGAACGAGGCACGCAATGTAAAATTTCAGCCAAATTAATTTACACACCAATAACAATATTTTCGATAGATGTAAAACAGTAGTATTTTTAGTCACAGTATGTAAATACAATCGGTGTTGAATACAAATCAGGCAGTTTGAGGATACCCAAGTTCTGGATAAAATATTATACGAATTGCGAATACAAGAAAGCGAGCTAGCAAAGCGAGTCTTACAATCTACATCTAATGTTAACATAATATTATTTAATGTAATGTATTCCCTTTGAAAAAAAGAGGACAGCGGAGAAATGATAACTCGATTCGTCTTCAAATTTGCTTCTTATATTCACAATTCAATATTAATTTAACAAATACTATTATACATGTATAGGCGACTTAGTGTTTAGTATCCCAAAAATATATATATCATTGTAAGGCCTGGACACACCGCCTGCACTTCGTTGTAGCGTTAAGGGGGGTCGAATTTCAAGAACGCTCGTCACCGCGCACAAAATGGGTGGAGGGGGATCGAAAACAGGGCGTTGCCTTAGCGGTGCACAGGTGAAGCCGGCGTTGCTTTAGCGTTAGTTTAACGGTAGCGAGCGGTAGCGTGTGTTGGCTGTGACACGAGCGTTTTTTCCCCCGCTCCAGGAACGCTCCAGTAAAGCCCGAGCGTTGTTGGAGCGGTCGTGGAGCGGAGAGAAAAAAAATCATCGCCGCTCGCTACCGTTCACCATTTTCGATTCCGATTTTTTTTCCGATTTTCGTTTTCGATTTTTCCCCAATTTTGTGAGCGCTCCAGTAAAGCTCGAGCGTGTGTGCCCGCTTTAAGGCCTGGTCACACCGCCCGAGCGTTGTTGGAGCGGTCGTGGAGCGGTAGGGAGAGAGGGTAGAATTTCGCTCACAAAATTGGGGGAAAAATCCAAAACAAAAATCGCAAAAAAAAAAATCGAAATCGAAAATGGTGAACGGTAGCGAGCGGTGATGATTTTTTTCTCTCCGCTTTACGACCGCTCAAACAACGCTCGGGCGGTGTAACCATGCCTTTAGGACCAACTAGACATAATGAAAGTATACTTAACAGGTATAGTATTGGTCAAGATGACCATTCTCTTGATTGATGTGTCCGAACAAAAAAGTTGGTCAACATCAACCAAATTGCTGGTCGATCTTAATCGATAATTTGGTTCATTCTGACCATCTTTCTCCGTCGGACAAATATTTACCAAGAGAATGGTCATTTGACCAATACTTTTTAAGAGTTTAGAAATGAATATCAAAATAAATATATTTCATTTTAGATATTTAAACATAGAAATTAAAAATTCCGATTTCGGATTTTATCCAAACTTCTATGAATTATAAATCATTCTGAATACAGTAAAATGTGTAGAGTAAGCGACAGGTGGAGGAATAAGAACGATGAAGCACGAATATGGATTTAATACATCGGCAAAGATACAGAGGTGGATCTAGGATATCATGAATGGTAGCAACCGCTTGTAATAAAAGTCGTGGCGCTATGTCGGGCTAGCGAAGGAGACAGATGCATGTACTCACAGTGCCCCGCTCTGTGTACGAGCAATAAGATATCAAATGAGTTAGATGTATAAATGGTAGACTATCGAAAGATAGAATACCCCTACACTCAAGCGAGCGCACACCCACACACTCACCCTTACGCACACACCCCAACACACACCCACACTTATAAATCCACATGCACACAGTGAATATCAAGAAAAGTGATAGAGTTTTCGGGCTGTAGATTGCACATAGACATGATGGATCTGACCTGATCCGCCAACTTCTCCCCGTGAACATTTCATGAGGTTGGACTGCATAATTAGTAAAACTGACTCACCAAGCACGAACTTTTGCTCGGTTTACACACATGAATGATAATTTTGAGCTTAATCATGCTATTATAGTTCTGTGTATGTCTAGTGCTAAATTACACACACATACGCCGATTATCAATGCAATATGTACGTAAACATACCGACGTGATAATATTTGTATTATTATAGGAGTACTTGATATTTTATACCCTGATCCTGAACGCGGTGTAATATTAAAAATTTGATGTAAGTTTTGGCATGCCCTTTAATACAACACAGCCGCCCACAGGTACGGTGAACAGCAAACATGTTATATTTGACAAAGGCATTGAACAAGAACGAGTACATTATATCATATTATATTCGCTCGATCATTCAATAGCGACTTCATGCTTCGTAAAACTTCCTCATTGCAGGGAAAATTCGAGGGGGAAAATCATTTTCTTCTCATTTTCATCAGAAAGACGTAGCGAGTAACAACCTCATGGCAAAGTGCGCTCGAAACTAGAATTATACTTCGTGACTCCAGCTTTTTTGTTTCAGCGGCAACTTCCTATAGAAAGAATCGCATTTTTTAATGACTTTCGTGTCCACATGCATTCTATTGTGAATTTGTGTGGAAATTCATTTAGTATTATTACTGTCTTGGAGAGAGAAGGAGTTGTTCTTCTAAGAGCCATCTCGGTCGCTGAAATAGAAGTAAGTCAAAATTCAATTGCATTATACCTGAGGACCTGTGAAAGAAAATGCAGTATCCTTAAATCGATTGTATGAATGCTATTAGAAAAGGGGTGTGGTTTGTGAAATGTGAGATGGTGAGGGGGGAGGGAGGCAGAGAGAGGGTGAGAGAGCAGGGGAGAGAGAGAGTGATGGAGAAAGGCAGAGAGGCAGAGAGAGATATATATGTAGAGAGAGAGGGATATGTAGGATGATGTATAAAATGAGTCAAGCATGTGATAAGCAGTGTCGTTCAAGATCATGAAGATAATACACAGGGCAAGGAGGTCAGAGAAGGAGACAGGGGCGATAGAGGGTTGAATAGAAAGAAACCACGAAACAGAAGGGAGAGATGGGGAAGTGACGTGGTGTAGTGGTACTTACTCTCGCATGATCGCGTGTTCGAATCCCATCTCGGTCCTACGCTCCAAGGCGTCAATCCGCACTTTGTCACTCTCGGTGGTAAAGCGTAGACTTGTGGAAGGATTTTGTATAAGCAGCGCAGTCTGGAGGTGGGATTCGGGTCCACTGCCTTCTGGAACACAGCAAAAACTGTGGTGTTAACCGGTTAACCACACCAGTTATTTTACACCGGTATTGAATTGGTGGTGTTAGTTTTACACCTATAGGCTGATAGGTGTTATTACAACACCTTTTGTTGTTACATTTACACTCTTTGGTGCTATGTTTAATCTCTAGGGTGTAATTTTAACACCTCAGGGTGTGGTCCTCTATTAACACCAATTGGTGTCAGTTTTAACACCGCAGTTTTTACAGTGTACAGGAGGATGGTGTGAAAACCACCAATGGTGACGATAATGCTTGTAACAACGATGGTCACTACACCAAACATTGAAGTTTAAAGCAAAATGCTCTGAAGGGATGCTCCGGGCTGAATAAATTTGTATTCAAATAAAAAGAGTAAAATTCACAGAGCAACATACTGGAAATTGCATCAAAATCAGATAAGAAATAGCAAAGATATTGAATTTAAAAGTTTAGCAATATATTGCGAAAACATACGTACGTCGTCATGAATATTCATTAGATGGACTGATGATGTCACATCCCCACTTTCCATTGTCTTATGTAATTAAATGAAATCACAATTGCTTCATTTTTCCACACACGTGTGAATGATATGTCTCCCTTGTAATGAAATAAATTGCAACAATAAATATGTAATGCACTTATCACTTGTTATTCCAATATTTTTGTTTCTTAAAGGAACAAAAAATAAATAGACTTAATCTCATATAATGAAATGCAAAAGAACAGGTGAGGAAATGGCATTATCAGTTTGCTCATTGAATGTTCATGATGACATGTCTAGAACTGTTTTACCGGAACAATGTAAATCTTTAAAATACCTTTTTTTATTCCTTGACCGAATTTGATCAAATTTTCAGTGTTTTCTTTGTCTGATATTTCTTAATCTGTTTAAATCATATTATTTTCAGCCTGTATTACCCCTTTCAAGACACATTAAAGGGATGGTCCGGGCCGAAAGAATTTATAGCTAAATAAATAGAGTAGAATTCACTGAGCAAAATGCCGAAAATTTCATCAAAATCGGATAACAAATAACAAAGTTATTGAATTTTAAAGTTTAGTAATATTTTGTGAAAACAGTCGTCATGAATTTTCATTAGGTGTGCTGATGATGTAACATCTGCACTTGTTCTTTTGTATTTCATTATATGAAATTATGTTTATTCAAATTGTTTTCCTCCAAGAACTAGAAAAATTTGATTGAAAACTGTTTTAGTGCATTAGACATTTATCGCTGCAACTTATTTCATTATAAGGGAGACATATTATTCACACAAGTAAGAAATAATTAAAAAAATATATAATTTCATGTAATAACATAAGAAAAGGAAAGTGGAGATGTGACATCATCAGCCCACCTAATGAATATTCATGACGACTGTTTTCACAAAATATTGCTAAACTCTAAACTTCAATAACTTTATTATTTGTTATCCGATTTTGATGAAATGTTTGGCATTTTGCTCAGTGAATTCTACTCTATATATTAAGAAATAAACATTTTCAGCCCGGACCATCCCTTTAACGATTTAATCCAATTTCGATCATCATGGCTTGTCACTTTGGATAGGATGGACTTTGGGGATGAGTAACTTTATGGGGGAAGAGCAGGAAATAGATCGAACAATGTTTACCTGAAAATATTTATATAAGCAAACTAGAAAACAATTCCTTGATTGCAATCAACCACATGTTAGCTAATAATGAACGGTTTCCCTGATATATCTGCAAATTGGCCCAGATGGGCAGTGGGGTATGAAACCAAAAATATATAGCATCCGGGGCAATTAATGCAAATGCTAACCCCCCCCCCCCTCCTCCACCCTGTAACATCTTAATCAGTGGGCAAGCACCCGCCCCCATCCACTGACGCCGGATTCAACGCATTCCAACTTTTGAAACTTATTTTAACCGTTGGAGGCTGAGCCCGCCATTTGCGGGCTGCATTTAGTCTATGGAAAACATGTGTTATAACGAAATCATTCAGCCTCCAAACTGACATGACTGAAAGGATGTCGCCCTAAATTTCCTTCTTTTTATCGTTTTGCTCCCCTTTTAAATCCCTGATTTAACAGGGTGTTCCGCCTCTGATTATAGTTAGTTATGAATGACAATAAAAATGATGTATGACGATGTTGACGATGATGATAATAATGATAGTGATCATAATTGATATAATTATTATATTAATAATGACAACAATGATAAAAACAATGATAATAATGATAATAATGACAATAATAACTACAATGATAATGATAATGATAAAAATTATAATGATAATGACAACAACAATAATAATGATGATAATAATGACAATATAACAACAATAATAATGATAATGATAACAATAACAGTTGCATTTATAATGACAACAATGATAATAACGATATTACTACCACTAAAACTACTACTACTATTACTACTACTACTACTACTACTACTACTACTACTACTATTACTACTACTACTACTATACTACTACTACTACTACTAATACTACTACTACTATTACTATTACTACTACTACTACTACTACTATACTACTACTACTACTATACTACTACTATTACTACTACTACTACTACTATACTACTACTACTACTACTACTATACTACTACTACTACTACTACTACTACTACTATACTACTGCTACTACTACCATTACTACTACTACTACTACTACTATACTACTACTACTACTACTACTACTACTATTACTATTACTACTACTACTACTACTACTATACTACTACTACTATTACTATTACTACTACTACTACTATACTACTACTACTATACTACTACTACTACTACTACTATACTACTACTACTACTATACTACTTCTACTACTACTACTACTACTACTACTATTACTACTACTACTACTAAACTACTACTACTACTACTAATACTACTACTACTATACTACTACTACTACTACTACTATTACTACTACATGTACTACTACTATACTACTACTACTACTATACTACTGCTACAAAATAATAATAATAATAATGATAGCCACAATAATACATATAGGTAGGGAAGAGCAAGAAAGATGGATGGAAAGGACCAGTACAGTTCTTCTGGATTTGATATAAATGTGCATGACTTGTGGGGAGAAGATAGATCAAAATAAGTAAAGAAATATCACACAAAATATGAATAAATAGATATTGATGCAAAAAAATCATTCAGTTAGAAAATGTATACATACATCTTTTTGGCGCCTTTTATTTTTTTTTCAGATAAATAGCGCTCGGAAATTCAAGCATCATTATATCAATCGCAGTTCTCGGTACTGACACTGAACTATGATTTCAGTCGAAATAGAAAGTAAAATAATAAATCGCACGTTGACTCCGGATGGATATTTAGTCTATTAATCAGTGTGATAGCTTTTGATTGGTTCAACTTGTTTCAAGGCGTCATTGTGGCTACATTGAATAATCACTAACTCATATAACGATTAATTTATTCCATTTAGGATTTTATAGATTAATGTTGTATTAGTTGGAGCGTGCAAAGTGTGAGAACAGTCTATGTTTTGATTCGACATCCACTCTTGACTGGTGCTGAAAAGCACGATTTCAATATGCAGAAAATACTGCACCTTTCTTTTTTAATATGTAGTTTTATTTTTTATTAAGAAAATAAAAAATATTTTTTGTAGTTTTAGAATTTCCTCATTATTTTGACTTTTAGGTAGCAGAGCATTTTTATCGTCAGTTTTCTCACCTATTCAGTGCAAGTCATGTTGTGTGAGATTTAGCTGTTTAGTGCCAATCGTTGAAAGAAGAAGACTTGATTTGAGCTCTTATGTGTACCACGCATACTGGGACATCAACATAACCATGATGATGATACATTGATTCGTCGGAATTTTGTTGTTTTGGACGTTTGAAGATGCATTACTACTACTACTTCTATAATAATAATAATGATAACAATAAAGGTATATTAACATAGGGAAGCCACATCATTTCTGAAAACTGTTCTCCCAGCGGGCCCTCATATTATTATTATTACCCCGGCTTCAGCTTGGCTGCCTAGGCGCTCTAACATTCAAGGAATTTCTTCCTACCGGTTACCCATTCACCTCACCTGGGTTGAGCGCAGCCTCAATGTGGATAAATGTGTATACACTGTTAAAAAATCGTGATTTTACAGAAAAGAAAAGATTTTGCAGAAAGCAATAAAAGAATCATTCTGTAAATTCATAAAAACAGGAATTTTTCTGCAATTTAACAGAACAGCTTTGTTTAAAAAGGGAAAATGGTGTTTTATTTAAGTATTTTTTTAAGATTCCATACACCAAATACCAATTTCCTGTAAGATTACGCAATCTAGTAAGATTACAGGTATTCTCGAGACTCTGTTGCAGGAACTTCTTTTATTTTAAGGATAAAATTTTCTAACAGCGTATAATACTACATATTATTAAGCCAGCTTTTATTCTAAAAAGGATAAATGCAAATAGTCACAGATTTGAACATACATGTAGGTATTCGTACGATGAATTAGACTATCACTTAGTAAGATATTCCACGTCTTAATTTTAACATCAAATTTTGCTACGTTTTATTCCAAAATCGGGTCGCGGACCAATCGTAAGGTGTACGGTGGCCTTCAGACGAAATTGAAGTAGACAAACTGTTAATGGGCTTAGAGAACCGGCGGAAAGAAGACACATTTTGGTGTAGCCCAAGGGGCAATTCACAAACTAACAATGTTACCAAGAACTTGATCACGGCAAAGACTGTCCTCCGATCTTCTAATAATTGTTCCTTGTATCAAATGAAAAATATAGATAACGAAAACGTAGTTGTTGTTTTTTAAGCCAAGAAGGAAGTTTGGCCAATAAATGTATATTATTATTATTCTTGAAGGGACAGATACGAACATGTCCCTATTGTTATCACATTATTGTGAGCAGTTCGTCTGTGAAATTGTAGGAGAATGAATGACTTTTAATGATCTGACGGGGTGTGGGTGTACACTTTTCATGACACAAAAAAAGTGCGAGCTAACATTGTTTAGATTCGAGCAAATGGTATCTTTAGGAAGATTCATTGTACTGTAAGCAGAGAACGATTTGCTTTAAAATGAAAATAATATGTGGAAGCGCCGTGGTGTAGCGGCTCTGACTCTCGCCTTGTAATCAGAGGGTCGTGTGTTCGAATCCCACCATGGTCTAGCGCCATTTTGCAAGGCTTCAATCCACACTTACCACTCTCACCCAGGTGCTAATTGGGTACCGGTAGGAAACAATCGTCATTGTGGTTGGTTTAGCAAGTTTGCGCCTATAACAGGCTGCTTGGAATGCTATAAATCCAGTGACCGTGTAGTAATAATTGTGAAGCGCATTGAACAGTCGTAGATTGATAAAGCGCTATATAAATGCCAATTATTAATGCACAGACAATCTTGACAAGTGATTTCATGAGCAGATGAAGATAAAAACATTTTTCTTTTATTTTCACTGATGGGGAAATAAATAATGATGGGGTTCTTATGAAAAATTGCTTTGTATTCATAATGATTCTGTCAATACAGTCCATGATGTACATACAGTTATGTGAGTACATACTTTCACAGTGTAGTCCTTGGGCCCCGTCTTACAAAGAGTTACGATTGAAATAGTTAACCGTAACTCTATGGAATTCCATCAGTGTCATAATTTTTCATCTATAGGAAATTTGCAAAATGTCCTTTGTAAGCAAAGGAGATCACACAAAATTGTCAAGAAATCAATGAATTTATGGATGTACATTAATATCTAGATCTTTTTTTGAAAATAAACATGCATTTGGTACGTTGACTTTGCTGGCTTTCCATAGTTGCGATTGATTCGATCAATCGCAACTCTTTGTATGACAGGGCCCTGATACCTAAAAAAAATTACACGAAATCTTCAAGGTAAAAAAATACCTTCATGAAAATGATGAATGTGTTCAACACATTGTTCTCTTTATGTCAACATGCATTGTTTTCATAACAGACATGGTTGATTGGTTTAGTATACGTATTTTGCGAAAAACTACGTGAGTTTCAGAAAAAAGTCAAACGCGAATAACATGATCAGGCAGTGGCGTCATCGGGATTTTAAACTGGGGGTGGGGTGTTGCAAGTGGTGGCAAAATAATATTTGAGAGCGCAAAGGCGGTTAATTATTATTATTTGTTGGCATGTTTCACAAAATCGAACGCAAAGCGCGAGCGATTTTTTAAAAGTATATTGACCTGAAAAGGCACCTGTAAAGGGTAACTTGCTTAAACCCATGAAGATATTTTTTTAATATATAATTTTTATATATAGATAAAAACTGGACGTACGAAGCACTTACTGTAGTCGTGAACAGGGTGGTGCCTATCTTCATGATCTTATTAATTAATGCGAGAGCGTAGCGCGAGATGAAAATAATATTCAGCACTTTTTCGTAATTACGAACATGCAGGATATGTGTACTTCGCTTAAACGAGAATGAAAATTTGTGAATTTTTTACTTGAACACTGGATTTTTAAAACCCGTGTTATTCTGGCGAAATGTTATTCATATTCACTCGTCTTACTCTTCCTATCTTTCCTCTTTCTCCTTTTTTGCTCCGCCAATAGGGTAGGGGGCGAAGAGCCCTGGAACCCCCTATGAAAACAACAGCATGAACTCATCCCTATTAGATATTTGTCTTCTTTTCATATTTTATTTTTCATACGTAATAAACAAAATGTTTTTTTTTCTAGGACAGGAATAATTTTATTAGACAGGGGTAAGTTTATTTCTATCTCGAAATAGGTGTGTGTCTTGTTATTAGCATAGAGCCTACAGTAGATGCAGCATTTTTTTATTTGGTGAAAGATGATGTAGATGAAAAGTTATAAAATCTGGTATCAGGGAATATGAATTTATGGCACCCTTACCATAAGAAAAGAATAATTTAAGTTGCTTGACAACGAGGAAACAGTGCTCTAGATGAAGAAAATAGACTATTGTTATGGTGAAACTGTAGGGTTAAACCTAGCATTGAAAAGCAAGACATGATACACAATTATCGTCACAAAAGTCAACCCATTATAGACATAATGTGAGTGATTGATAGTGTTGGGAGCTTACAGTGACTGGATGAGAATAATTGATGATTGATGGGAAAAAATGTTGCTTTGGAGTACTTTATAGCCTGAGTAGAATGCTTCTGACTGCATTTACTATACGAGTTTTGTTTCCAGTTTTTCAAATATCGGGGGAGGGGGGGCAACATGAAGGGGTCATCGATCCCGGGGGCAAATGCCACCTGTGCACCCCCCCCCTCCCCTGGTGCCAGCAATCAGATCAAGAGTGCCACCACAGTCCATATCATCACACTTGTCCAAGCACCCCAGGTGATGTAAATGGGGACAAGGCATCAATGTATTCCTTGGAAGGTTTAGCGTGTAACAGCAGCTCTGGTAAACCCAGGGTAATTCTGCACCACTTATTTTATATATAAAATAAGTGGTGCAGAATTACCCTGGGTTATAGCGCTTAGAGAATTCTGAGAGGCGCTAAGAGATAAATATCAAGTACAATTCCCATGAAAGGTCAAGTCCACCTCAGAAAAATGTTGATTTGAATCAAGCCAAGACAAGCACAATGCTGAAAAATCATCAAAATCGGATATAAAATAAGAAAGGACATTTCAAAGTTTCACTTTTTTTCGACAAAATAGTTATATGAACGAGCCAGTTACATCCAAATGAGAGAGTCGATGATGTCACCCACTCACTATTTCTTTTGTTTTTTATTGTTTGAATTATACAATATTTCAATTTTGACGAATTTGACGGTTAGGACCTCGTTGCCTGAAGCACAAAATGTTAAAATAATGGAATTCCACATGTTCAGGAAGGAATGAAACTTCATTTCAAATAACAATGATGGGAAAATCAAAATATTTCATTTTCATAAAATAACATACAAAAGAAATAGTGAGTGAGTGATGTCATCAACTCTCTCATTTGGATTTAACTGGCTCGTTCATATAACAATTTTGTTGAAAATAGGCGAAACGTTAAAATACTATAACTTTCTTATTTTACATCCGATTTTGATGAAATTTTCAGTGTTATGCTTCTTGAATTTTTCTCTTTTTATTCAAATCAAGTTTTTGTTGGGGTGGACTTGTCCTTTAATAATGATAATAAATGCATTGTTTATTTATTTATTCATTCATTCATTTTTTGTACTTATTAACTTATTTATTTATTTATCTACTCGTTTATTTATTTATTCATTCATTAAATTGACATGATTTGCGTATCTTATCAAGTAAGTGATTGTAACTAATATTCCGTTTTGGTAGAGCGTCAAATTCCTTTTCTTTTCTATTGCAGGTGCACAACGTGTGACAATGGCCGACGAAACTCAAGATAAAATCCATGAGGGATATCTTATCACAGGAGAGCAAAAGGATGTTGCAGGGGGGTGCACGGTTAATTTCCAGGTAAGGAAAATAACTAACCTCACACCCCTCCCCCTCCCTCCCCGGTTCGCTTGGCGCTTAAATTGGTGACCAAAACTTTTGTCCGCATGGCAATTAATACGGCATTTTAGCAACCACTTCGCATACGCTTTCTACATGTATAACGCAGAGAGCCTTTTGTCAAAATCCCTTCATAACAAAGCAGCCTTTGTCGAAAATCAGTGATTTAAAACAACAGTGTCGTCCTGGACTCTGGGCAAACAACATATTTGCATTTTTTCTTCACCGCCGAATCTTAGGACGATCTGGTGTCCCAGTCATCCAACTTTCGACAATGACCTCTAATCTCCTGATCCTCTATTACTGAACGTTGCGCAGAGAACGTCTGAGAAGTGGATGCTAAAATACAACCTTCATCGGGCACGAAGATACCCAATTCCGAAATATCCAAGGGGATGGGGGAGTGTTATTGAGAAAGAAAAAAATGTGGCAAGCACTGCAAGTATTTCAATGTCTTGATACACGCTGATTCCCATTTATAGGTCAAGTGTTTAAATATGGGATTTTATCTTCTCGTTTTTTTTTTCCTTCGTGATTCGTGTCATATAAAGACACTATGAATGCGATATCACAATACGAGACTGAAAGGAAAAATTCGTTTAGAACATTCCATGAAAATATCATATACATTGCTGATAGAACCTAAGTATCTACTGTATAAAGTATCACAGGTTGACAATGTGAAAATGGAATGAATACTTTTCTAATAAATCTTGCATACCATAAAAACATGCGTGTTTTCACGCTTTTCAGATATCCATGGAGAGTATCACATGTATGCTAATGACGGACAGTCTGCCTCAAACCTCATTTTTAGTAAATAAACTGTTTTGCATCATCGAACTTGCTACTTAAGAGTAGCGTACTGCCTTAGATTATACCGGATTTATGCCAAATCGATGTGAGAAAATAATACTTATTTTTAAGTGGGATTCGTGCCCCTTACCTTATATTACCTTATAAGTCCTGTGATTTAGCCACCGAGCCACAACACCTCTACGATCATTATTAATTTTGCTCTTCTTTATTTGCTTCAAATACCGTACGTAAGAGGAAGCAAACTGTCAATATGGATATTACATGTATATGGATATTATTTCTCCGCTTTCAAGGCTTTACGAATACAATTCCGAAGTTCAACTGAAAGCTATTCCCTTAGTTCCAGGTGTAATATTGTGAACTCATGATCTGTTGATATGCCATGGATCTCTCTAAGACCATGAACCTTAATCAACAAAATTCAAGTGCACCTTCCACCTCACGTAGTATGTGAACAGTGTTAAGGTATTTGATAAAGAATTCATGAATGTGTAATATCAATATTTTCATCTTCATCTTTATCATTTAATCAATAGCAAGAATGATACAAAATGTAGTTTCGATAACAGCCATAATCATTGTGATAATAGCATATAACCTTGTAGATCTCTTTTTTTTCAATTATAAGGTATACAGTATTTATACATGTACGGCTTCGTTCGTTTGCCAGAAAGCTGAAGACACCATAAGAGTGTTTATCTTATTATCTTGCGTTTGTATAAGAGAAGAATCCATATATACGCAGCATCAGCATGCATTTTAGTTTACCTTTACTTATCTTATTTACAAACCCTGTCAAATAAAGGTATATTTTGTATGTAAAGAAATTTAGTTCCGGGTTTTAGATCTACTTAAGCAAGATTAAGTTGTCAAATATCATTGTTTCCTTCATGTAAATTAATCTTCTCTTTGCTAATACGGGAGACAATGTAGTACTATTGCGAATCATTGTATATTTTTTAGGCCACGTAATGAAAACAAAAGCAAACCCTACTACTACTTCTACTACTACTACTACTACTACTACTACTACTATTACTACTAATGCTACTGCTATACTACTACCACTTTTACTACTACTACTACTACTACTGCTGCTGCTGCTGCTGCCACTGCTGTTACTACTACGACTACCACTTCAGCTACTACAACTACATTTGGTGTTGCTTGCTATTGCTGCTAATGTATATGTATACTTCTTTTTTTCCACTTCTAGTTAAAAAAAGATAAAGATGCTGCTGATGCTGCTGCTACTGCTGCAGCTACTTTTGATGAAAGATATGACCATTGAAATACAAAAGAGCATAATAATAAACCGAAATAACACAAATTACTGAAATAACAGGCACATAGGACGTAATTTGTCAAATTCTCTCCCCCTCTCTCTCTCTCTTTCTCTGATCAACATTAGAAAAAGAACAAATTCTACTTCGTTCTTTGGAAGCGCGGTGACCATCTGTACAATCTGGAGGGGTTCTCGAGTGAAACCTCGTTCAGAGGAAAGAGAAAGAGCTCCCTCAATATTTTGGGCGGCAGGAAGAAATCGATTAGTTCTGGTAGCATCCCATCGTACATTCTGACGTCAGCTGTCAAAGTTCATTGCATGGACATGACGATTGGTAAAAAGACAAGTCACGTGATTATTCTCGTACACGCGAAGATGCCATATTACTTCAAACCACTGAAAGAGTAAGATTTTTTTTATTATCATAAACATACCCAGAACACACAAAAAACGATAAAATGAGCTTTGAAAGTTATAAATATGCACAATATATATTTTCAATGTGACTAGAATGTGAAATTTTCAACATGTTTATAGCATGTGCTTTGCTCTCTTGTGATACACACAGCGGTTAAAAGCAAATATTTTGTTAACAGCAATTAAAGGAGGCATATTTAGTCTAACCCTTGCAAAATCATTTTTGGGATAGTCAATAACACAATGGATTATGAATATAAATAAAGTTACATGTATTATTGCCCTGTTTAAGTGCTTTTTGTAGTTTTACCAAGATTTACATGTATGCTACCCAAGTCATTCGATGTTTTTCTTTTTAAATCCTTGACAGTGGAGACCTCAAGCCTTGGTTTAAAGCCTTTTCTCGCGTTGCTAGTGATATGGAAAACAGGAGGCTATCCGGTGACACGGTTATCCTTCGTCCAAAGAAAGCTGTAAGTCATATGCTATTCGTTGTAGTAGTAGTAGTTCCAGTAGTAGTAGTAGTAGTAGTAGTAGTAGTAGTAGTAGTAGAAGTAGTAGTACTAGTACTAGTAGTACTACTAGTACTACTAGAAGTAGTAGTAGTAGTAGTAGTAGTAGTAGTAGTAGTAGTAGTAGTAGTAGTAGAAGCTGCAGTCATAGTAGTAGTAGTAGTAGTAGTAGTAGTAGTAGTAGTGATGGTGATAGTGGTAGTAATATTATTCGTATATAGTTGTAGTAGTAGTAGTAGTAGCAGCAGCAGTAGCAGTAATAGTGGCAGTAATATTCGTCGTATATAGTTGAAGTAGTCGTAGTCGTAGTAGTAGTAGTAGTAGTATAGTAGTGGTGGTAGTAGTAGAAGTAGTAGTAGTAGAAGTAGTAGTAGTAGTGGTAGTAGTGGTAGTAGTGGTAGTAGTGGTAGTAGTGGTAGTAGTGGTAGTAGTGGTAGTAGTGGTAGTAGTGGTAGTAGTAGTAGTAGTAGTAGTAGTAGTAGTAGTAGTAGTAGTAGTAGTAGTAGTAGTAGTAGTAGTAGTAGTGCCAATTTTAATGTCATATTTTCGGAAGCAATGTCGACTTTTGTACTTGGCCCTTCGCTTGCGCTTGATAATATCTCTTTAAAAAATGTTTAAGCTAAAAAAAAAACTATCACGCTGGAGATCGCTAAAACAGATATGCACATGTGGGATACTAAAGTAAACTTGAGAAAAGACCCGATATTTTGTCAGAATACATGCCTAATCTGCTCATTTTCAGCAATTACACACTTTATTGCTTAATCATTTGACACATGTTTATTTCATTTATTTGTTTGTACATGCACACACACACATGTTGATGGCATTTTTATCACTTTATGTACAAATCCAGTTTCAAATCGTTGCTACAACTGGCATTTGTCTTTAATTCAGGGCAAGGAAAGGCCGGGGAACGACAGCGGCCGTTTTTCGTCATCATCATCGTCCACGCGCTCGTCTCAGGGTTCTTCTGACGGTCGCCTAAGCGACCTCTTCGGTAGCTGCCCCCCCTCGCCATCGTTCATTCCACATATCATAACTGTAGAGATCACGGGACCGGGTGATAATGGGGAGAAGGATGACGACGACCATCTTGCACCATTGCCATCGAGTCAACGAGCTCGACGAGCGCTTTCCAAGTCTGTAATCTATAAAAGAAGAGTCGGACAAGGTATATTCTCAAAATTCCAACCTTCCTAAAGTAGTCACAATAATAAAAAATAATAGCTGAAGGAAGATGATGATATTATTATAGAAATAAGATAATGACATGAAAATTAGATTATGTAAATACATGAAGAAATGGTGATGAATAGATAAATAAGGGAATAAATACGAAAGCGAATAAACAAAGCAGAAATCGTGCGACGATGTCTGAGAAGCATGCAAACACACTGCTTGAACTTGATGAGGGTTTAACAGTGGTTTTAGTACTTTTTTAACTAGTTGTACAGATATATTATCTATGCATTATAAATAATGATCCAAAAGATTCAACGCAAAATTAGGACTCCGTATATTAACTTATTAGCAGCTCGGTATCTATGTCGGAAAAACGCAAGAGATGTTGAAACAGCACCGCTTCGGCTTTAGACTAACACCAGATCAGATTTAAACACAACTAACCAGTGTTAACCAATGGTTTTTTTTTAATTGTTAATTGTGTTGTGTCAACACTTCTTCGGTGTTTTCCGGTCTGGTGTTAAATCAATACCTATATGGTTTTGCAGTGCGTATGTGACTAATATTTTTCTATGTATGAATATTCCTTTGTCGTGTTTTTATTGCAATTTTTGTATGGAGTACATAGTAGTAAAAACGAAAGGTTCACGATTAACAACTCATCATTATTTTCTACTTCTGATGTCATTGTAATAGATCCGCATGATGAAAAACCGGGAGGTTTCGTTGAAGCTGATCCAAATGAATATGATTCAGTTATTCGAAAGAGTGTCGTGATCGTAGACCCTGTCCGAGGAGATATACGTCCACCTATACCCCAGAAGAAAGGTCGTCGAGGTTCAGTACCAAGTGAGCATTTTAGAATTTCCATTTTTGTTTCGGTTTATGGTAACTCATGTAGGAGCACGGCAGGACAGCTTTTTTGGTGGTAAACGCCAGACTGGTATATAACCACTTACCAAATGATTACCAAGAAAACAATTTACGTCTAGGTCAATCAGGCATACATTAGACATATATCGTTCTCGTTTTTTTTTTCTTCATGAACACTCTAAAAAATGAAGTGCTAATTCAGCTCTTAATGAGCGTGTATAGTGACTGCACTTCGGAGTGCTGATTTGTTTAGTTCAAATTTGAACGAGAAAAATCAGCACTCCGAAGTGCAGTCACTATACACCTCTTTAAGAGCTGAATTAGCACTTCATTTTTTAGAGTGAAGGTGGAGACAGTGGCCCTCTGCTTGAACTAGAGGTTTATTATTTCAAAATCTGATGACGGGTTGTATTGGTGAAAGAGAAGGGATATGAGTGTGGATGGGAGTGTTATTTTATGTGCTAATGTGTGTGTGTGAGGGTGTGTTTTGGGTGCATGAGTGCGCGTATGGGTGGGTGTGTCTGGATAGCTGCTGTGTGACCTACTTCTGCGGACATTTCCTTACATTTTACCCGTGAACCCGGCTGGAGGACAGCCCCTGTCCAGATACAAATACATTCATGCCAGTTAATTCCTCATCTCATTTCAAACCCTTTAGCATGGTTAAGATTATTTGTGATATCATGTTTATCATTGCAATATTGTCATTGTTATCATTATTGTCATCATCATCAGCAGCAGTAGTAGTAGTAGTAGTAGCTGTAGTAGTAGTAGTAGTAGTAGTAGTAGTAGTAGTAGTAGTAGTAGTAGTAGTAGTAGTAGTAGTAGTAGTAGTAGTAGAAGTAGTAGTAGTAGTAGTAGTAGTAGTAGTAGTAGTAGTAGTAGTAGTAGTAGTAGTAGTAGTAGTAGTAGTAGTAGTAGTAGTAGTAGTAGTAGTAGTAGTAGTAGTAGGGCAATTCCATAAAACATGTACGTCCGACCCCCTTTATTTGGGACCTTCATGACATTTTCTGTCTCTGATTTCTGGTTCTTTTGACAGCCTGTAATGCTGTCAAAGGACCATGACTTGGTCAGTTTATGAAGTGAAGTAAAACTTAAGAAAAATGGGGGTCGGACGTAAAAAAAGGTTGATCATTTTATGGAATTGCCCAGTAGTAGTGATATTATTATTATTGTGAATGCATGGTGTGTTAAAGAACCCCACTCAAGTAGTATGTGTGGAGGTATAGTGAGCGTCCTCGGTTAGTGAACTATATGCTCACGTTATGTCCGAAAAAGAATGAGCCCATTTGGTGGATTACATGTATATTAACAATAAAAATACTGTGTGAGACCGCACACACACGTCCCCACTTTGGCGATTAACGACTATAGTGAAAATTTGGCAAAATACTACATTTGCTACAAAATAAATGAGAGGGAAATAGAATAAAGCATAGTGTTGAGAGGATTTAGAATTGCAGAAGTGCTGTGGCTCAGTGGATAAGTCTCCGGACTGTGAACCACAAGGTCCGGGGTTCAAATCCCATCACAGCACTAGCGTCCTTTGGCAAGGCGTTTATCTACATTTGCCACTCTCGACCCAGGTGTAGTAAATGGGTACACGGTAGGAAGGAATTCCTTGAATGCTTGATGCGCCCGATCAGGGTAGCCGTGCTAAAGCCGGGGTAATAGTATGCAGGGCTTAGAAACATTTGTATTAAGCGCTATATAAATAAAATGCATATTATTATTTAAAACTGTGATGTCTAATTTCACTCTCCAGGTCTATCAGTGACTGATCTCACGCAGCTCCACTTGGCGAAGGGTCACTCCCCTGAGTTGACTCGGGGCAGTACCTTTGACGCGTCCAAGTCGCCCCCTCCTCTTCCGGCCAGGCCCAATAACCTCTCTCCACCCTATTACGTCAACACTCAAAGAAGGTCGTCTGTTCCATTCACAATGACCCCTATAAACTCTCAATATGAAAAGTGTGAGAAGGTCAAAGAAGACATCAGGTCAGTACAATTATTTCAAAGGTGAAGGTGCCGTGGCCGAGTGGTGTTAAGCATTGGCGGCGGAAGCCAAAAATTTTAGGAGGGGACAACCCAAGAAAAAAAATTGACAAGCAAAAAAAAAAAAGGTTCTCAACCTAAAAATTTTAGGGGGGGACGCGTAGGAAAATAAATTGACAAGCAAAAAAAAAAAAAGGTCATCAACTACAAATTTAGGGGGGACCATCCCCCCTCCTCAAATTTAGGTTTAGGGGGGGACACGTCCCCCCTTCCCCCCCCCCTCGCTTCCGCCGCCTATGGTGTTAAGGCGCATGGCTATACATGGAAAGTCCAGGGGTCGATCCCCGACCGCGGCACCCTAAGCCCTTAAGCAAGGCATTTAATCGATAATGCTTTTTCATCCTGCATTCAAATAGATAAACGTTCATCTGAATCAATAGAGAAAAGGGAGAAAATCCAAGAAGTGTAACGCTGACAATTCCATTATAGTCGGATATAGAATAAAAAAAAGTTAAGACATTTTACAATTTCGCTTATTTATCACAAAACAGTGACAACTCGGTGATATGCATATGAGAAAGTCGATGATATCCCTCGCTTAGTTCTTTTATTGCTCCAATAATACGATACTTCAAGTTTACATGTTTGGCAATAATGGCCAACTTTGAACGAGCCACACAATTTCAAATCAAAGGCAATTCTGCATGTCCACTGTGGAAAAGAAACTTTCTATCACATGGCAATAAGGTAAAAATTGAAATATTTCATACCTCATGTAATCAGATACCAATACGTGTAATTTATATTCACCATAGACAACATAGTGTCTCAGAGTATGTCTTAATTTTAGTTATATCGTGTTGGGAGACTAAATCAATGAACTGTCCCTTTTTTTTAAATAGTCGCTTGATGTGGGAACAGTCGAAGGATATGGATGGCATTGTGATTGTATTCTCCAAGGCAGAGTTACTGGACTCTTTAGTCCTATGTACCATCGAGGATGCAGTTTGGTAAGTTATTCCTTGAATTCCATATAATATGTAAGTTTTTGTTCATTTCAATTTGTTCATCTTACTTTTTTAATTTGATAAAGAGAATTTTGGACGGCTCCGTGTATTAAGCTGTTAGACGTGGAGCGTTGTGGCCCAGTGGATTAGTCTTCGGACTTTGAAACAGAGGGTCGTGGGTTCGAATCCCAGTCATGGCGTAATTTCCTTCAGCAAGAAACTGATCCACAGTGTGTTGCACTCAACCCAGGTGAGGTAAATAGGTACCGGTAGGAAGTAATTCGTACGAAGCTGTGTGCGCTCTGAACGCCTAGCTTAGCTGGGTAATATAGGAGCGCCTAGAGCACCTAACAAGGTGGATATGTGCGCAATATAAATACCCAATATTATTGTTATTACTATAATTATTATTATTATTATTATTAATGACATATATCGATTCATGTAACGTTTCTCGATATTTTTTATGAAAACGAATGTCGAATGGTAAAAAGGAAATGGTTAGAATTTATTCAAGCAAAATTAAAAAGAAAAACTTGTCAAAATGAAACAAGAAAAGGACCATTACCAAATTCATGGTTAATATACCGTGAAATCAATAATTGTGAGAAAGCTGTCAGTGTTATAACTCGACTGGAAATAATAGTGTGAAAAACAATCAAAGATCGCAAAAAGAAAACATATTAAAACACGGATACAAAATTTCATGGCCCATTCAATTCGTCATCTACTTGTTTTTTTTTATTTGTGATGTATGGACATTCGTGTTGGTGGTTTGTTATGGAAAGAGCACATTTGAATTCCAATTGCAAGCGTTATTACGTTCAATTTTTTATCAGAACGTAAATCTGTTAATGTCCTTTCGCGTACTCATTTCGCATGGTCATTTCATCAAACAAATTTAGACAAAAAAAAGGCTGAAACTAGAGATGAAAAACGAAAAGATCTGTTAATAAACCACTAACCAAATAAACAAAATATGTAACATTTAACACCTGAGTATTCATATTATCTACATTTTTTATTTAAGTATTTTTTTCATGGCTCTCATGCCATTTGAACAGACTATAAAGGCACAATTTATACCAGGAGCGATTCTATGTATTTATAAAATAGCCGGGGATGGTATCCATTAGATGGGATGAAACAGTGGCCATAGAATGGTTTTGAAAGTGGGATCGGGTTGACCATGCAAAGACCCAATTGAATGGTCATTTTTCTACGTTCAAGTTTTGTTCACGTTTATTGGAAAAAAGTGAGGCTCCGGCTTGTAAACATAACAATATATGATCATAATTGTCGTTATGATATATTTATATCTCTGAAATATTTTTTTTTATAAATCACCTTTTATTCATAAAAAATGGAATCAATTACAATAAAGGGCCCAGGTTATCAGTTCTAAACGAACGTAACACAGGCCAACATAAATAGAATACAGTATAGGTATACATAAACAAACATAAAACAAGAGATAATAATTATTTACATATCAAACGCGTCAATTCAATTCATAACAAAATCCATACTTAAAGTGATTAGAAAGGGAAGGAGGGGATATGCTACCCCGTAGTTTAACGTAAGTTGTTCTAATTTTAAACTGAGTTCAATGTACTATCATACGGTATTAAAAAATATATTCATTATGCAATTATAAATGTATGAACAGATAAAGTGTAAATTCACATAAGTTTTGTTAGATGAGAACTAGGAAGATTATTATTATGTAAAAAAAAACACTGTTTGTACTGTTGAATCCCTACAGGATAGCCGGCTGGAAGAAGGATCTGAACAAGCAGTTGTATGGTAAGCTGCATGTCGGGGATAAAGTGCGCCAGATCAATGCTCAGGTGGTGTCCACGGCGGATTTAGCCATGCAATTCATCAGTACTTCGGCCGGGGATGAGGTAATGACTTTGATCCAATCACGCAAATTGATTTAATCAAGCAAAATTGGTCATATAAGGGAATTTTGGCGCCGCAACGCAGAACACTTTCGAGAACATAGACAATGTATTGTCGAATACTCTTGACGATAATGAACCACCAAAATTTCTTTGTCAAAAATTGGCGAATGGCAAAGCAGCAGTTTCGTCCTAAAATCTGCACAAACGACATATTAGCAGTCTTCTCCGTCAGCTCCAAAACTTAGGACGAAACTACTGTTCTTGTTCACTAATGTTTGCGAAAGACCTCCCAGCTGTTCTTTGTCTTTTGATAGGCATTTTGAATACATTTACATTATTTTCGAGTTCATTTTGCGCCGCAGAGCGAAAAACGCCCATTTAATAATGGCACAAACCACACCTCCGACAACAGGGACATCGAACTGCAAAAAACTACACTGTTAAAAAAACCCTGATTTTACAGAAAAATAAAAGAAGATTTTGCAGAAAGCAATACCAGAATCATTCTTTAAATTCATGAAACAGGAATTTTTCTGCAATTTAACAGAACAGGTCTGTTAGAAAAAGGGGAAAAGAGTGTTTTATTTAAGGAAATTTGTAAGATTACACTCACCAAATACCAATTTCCTGTAAGATTACGCAATCTGGTAAGATTACAGGTGTTCTCGAGACTCTGCTGCAGGAACTTCTTTTAGTTTAAGGATAAATTTTCTAACAGTGTAGTGCGCCGGTTTTGTGCACTTGTATTTCTTTTTTATCCCGCCTTGTGACCTGCCGAAATTTATTCAACAATTGGTTTATATCTAATGATCAATGATTCATTTAAGGGATGAAAAAAATAATGATGGACCCCCGAATCCCATAACAATTACCCTATTTGAAAATAAACACGGCCTGTCCCGCATTTCAAAAGTGTATCGTCATTATAATCTGTATATGTTACGATCACTTTATGACTTATGTCCTGGAATGAATTTTGTAATATCATGGATGTATGTATAGATCGTCGATTGATTCAAATTCGATTCAACATCACAAAGATTAATTGACAATGAATTTCCACTCGTAAGAATGCAATAATTACTGAGATTTTGCAACGAACATGGGCAACATAAAGACTCGACCAACATACCACTGGAAAAGGTGTGTTTGTATGTGTATGAGTAAAATTTGTTCATTATTATTCTACAGATAAGTATGACGCTACATCGGTTACCTCATGCAAACATACTAAATCTGAACAGATCGGATTCTATGATACAGTGGGGAATACAGCTGAAGTCTAACATTGAGGTAGGTCTCTGTGATTATTGAGTAACTTATTCAGTTATTACGGGGTATATTTGTATTAATTGTCAATGATATAAATTATGTGCTTATGGTATCCCGTTTAATCTATCGCATAGCAGCTTTCACCGAGCATATTATACACCGAAATAAAACGTGTGTGATGGTGCCCTGCCACACTTATTACGTCATAAAAATATGCGACTTAAAAGTTTGCCATGCCCAGCAAGCATATCTAATGAACGTACCTTCTTCAAAATTAGTCATGATGGGTATGCAATTATTGTCACATGTCCATATAAATGATTCACTTTGGGCATTATGTGTATGTATAAGCTGGTACGTTGCTTGATTTTTTACGGAATTGGTTTGAAAAAAAAATCAAATCACATATTAATACGACGCTCTTATCCATAATTTGAATGAGAAATTAAATTTTATCTTGCAGATAAAATCACTGACGGATGGTCCTGCGGTTACAGAAGGCCTGACTCCGAAAGCTAAAGGTGCCTTCTCGAACAAGCCTTGTGACTGGGTCATCACAGAGATTAGTCACCAACGCGTTCCGCTCGTCAAGAGCGCGAAGAATCAGGTACAAGCATTAAACTTCAGAGGAAGGTTGCGTTTTGTTGAAAAAATCCCCAACAATTAAAATTTCATAATTTTTTCATTGTTCGAAATAGAAATATTCCAAAAAATCAGTTTGCCCATTTGATCGTGGGCCCGGCAACAACTGTGCAGCGCCAGATCGATGAGGCTCTTGTCCCGTAAATGTTTAACGACAAAGTAGTATCATGTACGCTCTTAAAATATTGGGTAAAAATGCCCCATCCGGGTAATGTTGTGTCCAACCAACATGGGGCATTTTTATTTATCCAGTGTGATGAAAATTTAGCCCATTCTAAAGTAATTGCTGCTTATTTTTTATAATCTTTCTGGAAAATATGCTTCCCGCATTGGGTAAACTACTGCCTCAAATTGGTTGGTTAAAAATTTTACCCAATATTTTTAGAGTACAGGATTAGCAGCAACTCTTATTACGTCTTTCGGTCTAATGCAGCCGATGGGGCTTTGAACTCCCGACCTCCCGGTTGTGAGACGGACGCTCTACCAACTGAACCAACACACCGGTCGTACCTGAACATTTATTGATTTGATCGGCTAAAAAGCACTCCTGTAACTGTCGGATAAAGCGGACGTTGTGGATAAAGCATCCACAGGTCCCTCCATAAAGTTTCTTGTCATGACATTGACATGAAGCGGATTGCTCTGATTGCTTTCGACCGAGAGTTTTGCCGTACAAATTTTGAGAAAATAATTCAGCTTCCTTTCATTATGTTCGCTTATTTTAAAGACATCATGTTTTGTGGGCATGTACTTTTAACAGATATGTGGTGTGTAAATGGGCAGCTTAAAAGCCGCAGAAAAAACCCACAAAAGTAAAGACATTAAACATAGACCTCATTCTCACCACCAGAGAGAATACGTTGATAACCTATTATCAAATTATTTTCAAATTCGATTTTCGGGATAATATCGAGCCTGTGGGACATTAACCAAATATTTCCAAGAATGTTCCGTTTGAAGTGATTATCATGGTCATTGTAAATATCAAATCATATTCATAAAAAAACAGTTTCGTTCGGTGTGAGGATATTAAATGCTGATCGATCAATCTATTTGTTATTCACCCTCTTAAGATCAAAATTTTTTCATCATTCGTTTTTTATATTTATTGTAGGACTTTGTGAAAGCGGAGCTCGAGGCAAATCACAAAGAAATCCCGATGGTCGTCCAGCCCCACGATTTGGTCAAGAAACTTATCGAAGCCATCGAGAAGAAGAGAAGCTCCCAGTTCACCTGAAAGTTTTCGTCCACGCCCGCCGGTCTTTGATGTAATCGTCTTGGTCGAGGGCTCGGGAACCCTCGGCCTTCATCATTCTCCTTGAGTGGCATCCATCTGCTTTTCTGATGCCGAGCTACTTCTTGCAGTGTACACGTGAAATCGCCATTTTGAAGGAGAACATCTCCACATTTGCTTACTGTTTTTGCGTACGTATGGCACTGATTCAAAGGCAGGCTTACGTACGGATGCCTGGTGTTGCTACAACCGCAATCAACTGCATTTTAAACATGTAGTCTGAGGGACTTTGTTTAAGACAGTTGGCACATGTTGACGACCATTGTTTTATTTCTTGTCATACCCACTAAGCCAGAAGTGTTAATGGATTGCTAACACACAGATATGAATTGAAATGATATATCACAGTATATGTATATGGGAACCTAAGTGTGATAATACTAACAAGCAAGCTGAAACCGAATGCAACTTATTTCAGTCATTTTAAATATAGAGCATTTTCAAGCATTTAGCCTTATCCAAACATAAATATGGGAACCTAAGTGAAATATTACAAACGGGCAAACTGAAACCGAATGCAAACAATTCATTCATTCATAATATGCAATATTTGCAGGCATTTGGGCTTATCCAAATATAAATTTTCTATATTGAATATGAATTGTATATAAATAATAATTTATTATATGGCTATGCTAAAAAAAATTGTATATAACTATGTAAGGTATTAAGTCAAATTAGAGGAATAAATGATATCAGGTATCGCGACTGGTGATGTCATTATGAAGATTTCGTCTATACATGCAAAACAATATCATAATATTAAACTAATTATAACAGGATTATTGAACACCTTCAATGGGAATCATGTTTAAGAACTGAATATGACAGAGACAAAAATATTTGCTTTGTATTTTTTTTCAGCATCAACCACATAAGACAGTGCATTTCTGAAATATTCCTTTCCTCTACTCATTTATTAAATATTTGTTTTAAAATGAATCTATAACGATTATTTGTATGGTAATGGTATTATATTTTTATTTTTCATGTTTTTAGGCTTCGGCCTTTAGAAACTGAGCAACCGTGCCTTAGAATTGCCTTAAGTAATTTATGCAAATAAATAAATTATGGTTATTGTTAGCATTTCATATATTCAGGCCAAATTAATTATTTAAGCCAGTATCCAACTAGTCTGATGTATATATTATGTACATGTGTGTATATTTCGCTGCCAATATGAAAAATATTGATCCGTATATATTGCCAATTCTGATTAATAATCAATCTATGCTAAATTGATAGTGTATGAAATGCTCATAATATCATTGCATTTGTCAAATAGTGGGCTTTAGAAGGATGCGACCTTTTCATGGGTCAACTTTATTTGCTAAGGTTTGTCTGAATGGAACCACTGGCAGAAAGATGCAATGTAAAGTGGAGGCAAAAAGAAAAGCCTTTGGTGTTCACGGCTCCCCATGCATGAAATATTTCTTTTACGATACAATAAGTCTTTACATTTAAACCACAATAAACCGAATAAACTGAAATCTCTTATTGTCATGATTGTCGCTCTAATGCTGTTTATGTACATATTCGAATGGGAAGGAAGAATGCGTAATGATTGTTTACATGTAGCTTTCCATATTACATAGATGACAATGTTAGGCTGAATTTTATGATCAGGGACTAACGGGCTTGTGTATGTATTCTGCAGGGTCAAAGCGTTAGAGTTTGGGACTTTATTGACCCAGGCTATATGTTATCATTCATTTGGAAATTATATTCAGTAATTTTTATCTTTTATCATACCTTTGGAAATCCTTAAGATGATAATTCATTCTCATGTGACCTTGTTTTCGAACTAAGTATAAAAATAAAAATAGAATAACGAGATTAAGCAAAATAATACTGACAAAACTTGACTTGGTTGACGAGCAGTAATTATTTAATTCCAATAAACCCACCCGTCCCAATGAAGCTAACGGGAAATATTATGGGTGCACGTAAGAACAAAAATGAGCCTATTATTTATAAGTTACTTAATATCTTGGTTGATTGTTATGTGTTTATATTTTAAATTGTGATTCCGGTCATTCAGCTCAATCAGGCAACATTATATACATATTCTGTATCACAACTTAGTGAAGGAGCAGATGGTGTTTGAAGAGAATCAACTTTTTTGTCGCAGTGGTATTTTTTTTAAATGAAGTATTTTAACATGCTCGTAGCATAATTTTGTATATAATGAAATTGATTGATAAAGATGTTGCATGTCCAGTGGAGGTGCCGTGGCCGAGTGGTCTAAGGCGCCTGGCTATACATGGAAAGTCCGGGGGTCGATCCCCGGCCGCGGCACCTATGCCCGTGAGCAAGTCATCTAATCTACATGTATACAATGCTCTTTATCCTGCTTTCCAATAAGTGTAAATGCTATATCCATTATTGGTATCTAGGTATGCACTTGTTATAAAAAAACGTTAAAAATGTTCTAATTCCGATATTGTATTTTCGGGGAGAAGAGTAGCTTGAATTGTCGCGCCGCTTTAATCCAAAAACAGCATAAAATGGTAGTCGAATAGTCTGTACATCAAATAGATGCTATCAGTTGAAGATCGATTTTGATTGTGTATCATGTGTATTGCAACATCAAGCACCAATAGTTGTATTTTTAACGCATGCTTGAACCCTTGTCCCCCATATTCTGTAAAAATAATAATAAAACCCCCACATTTTGCAATGGTATTTAAGGGTGGAAATATCATGACAATACATCACTGACGACGTCATTTGATTACGATGAATATTGTTAATTGAGAATGTAATAAATTCACTATTCCTTCTTCAGATAAAAGAATATGAAAAAAATCCATATGTTATTGTTCGAAATAGACATGAAATGAAATACTCCGAAAATTTGCTTTGCCCAATTGATCGTTGGCCCGGCAGCCGCTGTGCAGCGCCAGATCGACGAGGCTCTATCCCTTTAGTCGTTGAACGCCAAATAGGGTAGCAGCAACTCCCAACTGTTAACGTCTTTTGGTCGACGCGACGGGGGTTTAAACCTCCGACCCCCCGGTTGTTAGACGAACGCTATACCAACTAAACCAACACACCGGTTATTGTGTATGTATTTCCTAGAAAACATTTTATTTGAACAATTGTTCTAAAAATAATGTTAAAAACAGGGTTGTTTTTTTATACACTTGCACTAAAAATAATGAATTTGCTTTATAAAAATGATAAGTTGCTTGTTTAAGAATGTGGTACAAATACAAATCTTTAATACAGTGGATTTGATGATTTTAGGGCATGAAACTCTTATTTTGGGAACTTATGTAAATGTGTATATTATATGTTTTAGTATAATTACGTTGCAATCATAAATTTATTGATATGGGACATTTTACATTATTGGTGTATATTCGACGACATATCAATCAACTACGATTGTTACAAAAGATGTAATTGAAGTGCTGGTTCACATTAAAAATGCTGATATTTTGATATCATCTTGTTCATTTCATTTTATTGAAGTCTTTTCAATGAATAACGACCACGAAACTGAATTTGATCCAAATCTTGAGGGTATTTACAATATTTATGAATTAATATCTAAGAACATTTTAACTTGTAAGATTTAAGAATAAATGAGATTAAAAGAAATCACTCAATTTGATTGATAGAGCGTTCTGTCAGATTAAAATCTTTTTGAGATTTCTAACCTAAGAAGTCTATCCAACATGCCCAATGATACCAGTTGGCAAGTTATACAGGATTGGTGACGGACGATGATTACATAACATATAGGAACTGCTTTAGTCATTACGACTTTGCAATTTTGAAGAAAAAATAGAAAATAATCTAGATTTCACAAACGAATAAAAATGAAAATTCCGGTGTTGATTTACCACCAGCCGGAATCTATATAATTATGTCCACACCAGAGAAGTATTGAAACAACACCAGTTTAGAATCAAGCGAATGCTGTTTTGATAGTAATGTTGTATAAACACCTATCTGGTGTTAGACCAAAATCAAACTGGTGTTGTTTAACACTTCTCTGGTGTGGCTGATGGTAATTCAACACCGCAAATTTTGCGGAGTGATTCTCACCCCACCCTTGCCTCCACTACCCCCTCTCCACCTCTCTCACTTCCTCGCTCCACCCCCCCCCCCCCTCCCCTCTCAGTCGCTCAATCTCAATTTTGCAAGGACTCACTAGAATTATTTTATTTTTCGTTCTGGACTTTTTATATATATATATAAAAACAAAAATGCAATGAACATTCTGAGAGGTGCAAGAAAAAGTGCGCCATCTTTAGTCCTATAAAATATAACCTAATGACTCAAGTCAGAAGGATAAGAACTGTATCGGGGTGTTATTTAGCTCCACTTCACGTAATACTATATAATGATAATGATATTATAGGATATTTATATTGCGCACATATCCACCTTGTTAGGTGCTCAAGGCGCTCCTATATTACCCGGCTAAGCTAGGCGTTCATAGCGCACACAGCTTCTTAAGGAATTACTTCCTACCGGTACCCATTTACCTCACCTGGGTTGAGTGCAGCACATCGTGGATCAAATTCTTGCTGAAGGAAATTACGCCATGGCTGGGATTCGAACCCATGACCCTCTGTTTCAAAGTCCGAAGACTAATCCACTGGGCCACAACGCTCCACAGCGTTGAAATAAATATAAAAAAATAATAGTAAATGAAAAAAATGATTGTAATTCATTTTCTTTCATTATTGTGGAATCTAATACCCAGTAGATGATTTTTTCATAAGAAATGTTGTTTTTGTTGTTGAAAAAGTGAATTGCCATCGGCATTTCCAGTCAGAATTGTTCTGATTTAATGAATATATATAAATACAGTTTGTGGACAGTTTTTGTGTCATCTGTTTGGTTTTCAGGATATCGCTGTGCCATTCATATGTTTTGTAATCGAATTATGTGGATACGTAAATTTACACATGAAGATGTGGTTTGAACTAGAACACGAGTTTATACCGTTACTGGTGTGAAGTATGAGCATGACAATTGCCAACAAATTGGAGAATGTGGGACATAAATAAGTTGGATATTATTTTTACTCATTTCTATTATGAAACACCAATAATTTCTTGATTTAGGGAATTGCTAATAAAAAAAAACGAAATACTGATGGCCGCTTATTCACTTTGTTCTAGCGGTGTGTTCAGCCTGAGGAGCGATGGAAGTCAGCACTAATATACATTCCTCACAGTTACGAATGGCGCTACGATTGAAATGGTGATATTCATCGTGTAACAATCGTAATAAGAATAACAATATGCAACATTTATACAGCGCTTAATACAAATGTTTCTAAGCGCTGCATACTATTACCCCCGGGTTTAGCACGGCTACCCTGATCGGGCGCATCGAGCATTCAAGGAATTCCTTCCTACCGGGTACCCATTTACTACACCTGGATCGAGAGTGGCAAATGTAGATAAACGCTTTGTCAAAGGACGCTAGTGCCCTGGTGGGATTTGAATCCCGGACCTTGTGGTTCAAAGTCCGAAGACTTATCCACTATGCCACAACGACTCTACATCCTAGTGATCGTATCAGATCGTACCTGATCGCATCATGATTGCAAAAAAATATGAATGGTTCAAAGATTCCCACGATCAGTTATACCTCAGAAAAAATTTGCTCTACGGCGGCCGTACGGCGAGTCGTAAACGCCGTTTAAATATTTTTTGTAATAGCTAAATATAGGTGGTTTGAATAAAACTGAATAAAACGATTGTTTTTGAGTAGTCGTATGGCCAACAAAGAGTAAATCTGGCAGAGGTATAACGGAAGGTCGATCGTGGCGTTCCTATAACGGATCACACGACGAGTCTGCTGTGCAGACCCTTTACTCGGGTCTGAATGTGCAGCCTACTCATGTCCTGAATTGAAACAGCAAGTTTTGTACGTGCTAGTCTTTGCGTGAAGACACACTTGCTGATCAAATTTTAATCAGGGTCTGTGCCTGCAGAATATCGCACGATAGTGAGAATGAGCAATAAAGAACATCAACTCAACTATTCGATCGGGCTGCCGCGCCCTGTCGCGACGTCTAGCTACCTCTCTCGTACCCGATACCCCTCCTAATCCGGTCCCATTAAAACCTCGTTCCCCTGTCCTACGATCCTTTACGAGGTGCCACGATTGACCTTTCTTAACTAATCGCGAAAACCTTTTGAACCATTCAAAATATTTCTACGATCAATACGATTGCCACGACTGATCTGACACGATCTGACACGATCACTTCGATTACTCCAAGATTAAGATCATCGTTCCAATCGTGGCGCAAATCGCGACAGTGGAAACTGCGTATTACAAGTATTTCACAAATCTGCGTAAAAGGTTAATTTGTTGTCATTAACCAAAAGGGAATTTCCCTTAGATTTTGCGCAATTTTAGCAATAACACGTCACATGCCAGCTGACCTCGATTTTGCATGTTCAATGAGAAGAATCAGACTAGAATACCACTACTGTAAACTTTGCTAACAAAATAGAGGCTAGTGTTTACTCCTATGTCACACTAGCGCGATCTGACCGAATCCGATCAGTATCTTTCGGTTATAGGATCGTTGCGTTGGCTTCGCTCTGGTTTCGCGGTGGGACTGGGTTATACATTCGATATGAAACAACAATTGCATAGTCACTGTGGAGTAATGCATACATAGTGGCATGGTTAGAATATTAACCACGATCATTAAAAAATATTGATTTTTTTATCATGTGTAGAGCAAATTTACGTAGATCCTTTTGTTTGTTCTGGAATGTAAATATTTACGACAACAATTACATCACATTATTAATAATAGAACGACAATGATAAGAATGGTAATAATGATTATTGTCATCATTATTGTTGTTGTCGTTGTTGTTGCTGTTGTTGTTGGTATTATCAATATTCCTACGTTCAGGCTCAAGTCCACATATTTTCATATAATCACTTTGCTCTTGTTATTATTACTATCATTATCATCATTTTTATTATTGATGTTTTATCAATATTAGTATTATTGTCTTCGTTCGTCTACATCATCATCATAATACCATTACCATTATTATTAGTAGTAGTATTATTATCATTATTATTATTATTATTATTGTTGTTGTTGTTTTAAACCAGTACTTGAATGATGCCGTAATAATGCTCCAAATCGTCATAACAAGGTATTGTTATTATCAGTATTATCATCATCGTCGTCGTCATCATCATCGCGATCGTCTTCATTATATTTAACATTACCATTACCACCAGCAAACCTTACCAACACCAAACTTCGCAATGTTTTGGATACTCCAGTAATGGTAATGGTTCAGTGGTGATGATGGAGACGACGACGATGATAATGATAATACTAATAATGATAAAACATCAATAATAGTGATGATGATGATGATGATGATGATGATGATGATAATAGTAATAATGATAAGAGCAAAGTGATTTAAGGAAAATATGCGGACTTAATAATGAGTCTTTAGATAAACGAACTGCACGGTAGCTTCCCTTCTCAAAGAACTATGACCTCAACGTAAATCAATGGAAAAAAATACGTTTCTTTACAACCTATTAACCTTTACTGAAAAAGAATAACTGTTATCAAATTATTTCGAAAATCCCGTCACCTTAAAAAGGACTTCCTCTTTTCCAAATGGGTTTTATAAGAATAAGGAACAACTTGAATTGAAATTGAAGTAAATTGTAGTTATATGGGCCCCGTCCTTCTAAGAGTTAAGAGTAATCCGATCAAACTCAACCATGTGGCAATCCAAACATTTCCATGCACTTTGTTCTTTGTAAACAACGATAACCACACTGAATTTTTTAAAGAAAATATATAAATTTATGAATAGACTACCGTATCAGGACATCTACCCCTGGACATCCACCCCCGGACATCCAACCCCTCAGGACATCTACTCCCCGGACACCCCCCCCCCCCGTTGCTGGCTTTCCATAGTTGTGGTTGATCGGATCAATCGCATCTCTTTGTAAGACGGGGCCCTGGTGTACAGTAAGTACTAGGATCTCTCGTTTTTTTTTGTCAGATCTGCGTCTGCCATCACGTTTGGTATAAAAGAAAGGAAATTAGAATACTATAATGTTGCTCAGTCAGGGGTGTTTAAATGGAAGTTCCTGCCAGAATTACTCTGCTGGAAAGAAGAGCACAGTGTGTTCACAGCGTGGAACAGAGTGTTACATCACCTTCACCTCCGTGAATTCTGAGCATTTCAACAGAGGACATCTCGTTTCACACAGTCCACTATGTGAACACACTGTGAACACACTATGTGAACACACATATCGAGGTGTCCAGTGTGAAACTACCCGCACCACTAATCAAGTTTGACCACTTTTTACTGTGTGAATCACATTTTCACCTAGTCCAATATGTGAACACACTGTGAACATTCACACAGCAGAGATGTCCACAGTATGAAACTACCCTCACGAATCAAATGCGAGCATTTTTTACAGTGTGAATCACATTTTCTCCCAGTCCACTATCTTAATACACTTTGATCTCTCACACACACACACACTGTGGGCCTGTCCACAGTGTGAAATCACCCCCACAGTGTACGTTTTGAGCAATTTAACAGTGTGAATCATATTTCTGCACAGTGCACTGTATTTCACGCAATCTACGTGTTCGTCTACAGTGTGAAATCGCACTCACAATATATGAGCATTTTAACAGAATGACATTTCACATTGCCCTCTACAATGTGAACAAACTGTAGAGGTATTCCATTTTGTCTGAGCTGCGCAGCGTTGGTCAGTACGTACACGTACATGTCAGTACCCCCTCAGTGTATTTTCATTCTTAATTCAGCATACAGTTTATAATGTTGCTCAGTGAGAGGTGCTGAGATGGATTTCCGCCAGAATTTCTCTGCTGGAAAGAAAACAGGGTTACACAGTGTGTTCAAAGCGTGACGCACAATGTAAAATCCCCCCCACACACTGGAGGGCTTGGTTTTTACAGTGTCGCACAGACCACTTTGTGAACACACTGTGAACAGTCACACAGTAGAGGCGTCCGCAGTGTAAAACTACCCTCACAAATCAAATTTGAGCGAATAAACAGTGCACTTTATTACCACACTGCGTACTGTCACAGTATCGACTTTTCAACAGTGTGAAATCATCCACACACTTTAAGGCTTGTGTGTTTTAACAGTGCAAATGACATTTTCATAGTCTACTATATGAACACACTGTGATCACTCACGAAGAAGAGGTGTCCACAGTGTGAAATTATGTGCCCTGACGTTGTCAAATTTGAGCATTTGAATTAACGGTGTGTCATACTTTCACACAGTCCACTATCTTAATACACTAATCACATACTGTGGAAATATTTTCATTGTGAATCACCCTCACACTGAAAGATGTGAGCGTTTTAAAAGTGTGAATCTCATTTCACAAAATCCACTATATTAACACACTGATCACACACACACACTGTGGAAATGTTCTCAATGTGAAATCACCCTAACGCTCAAAGGTGTGAACATTTTAACAGTGTGAATCTAAATTCACACATTTCTCTATACTGGAACACACTGGGAACATTCACACAGTAGGTGTGTCCACAGTGTGGAACACCCCAACACTGTAAGGCCTGAGCGTTTGTTTATATATATAGGCCTGAGCATTTTCACAGTGTGAATTACATTTTCTAGCAGTACACTATATTATCACACTGTGGACCTTCACACCATCAACGTGTCCACAGTTCATAGTGTGAAAGTACACTCACACTGTAAAGTTTGAGCATTTAACATTTTGAATCTCATTCTGCACAGTCCACTTTGCGAACACGCTGTCAGTGTCAACACTCAAAGCATCGACGAGTCCACAGTGTGAATTCATGCACCCTCAGACTGTTAATAACGTTTAGCCTTTTCACATTGTTAATCGAATTTCCACATTGCCCACTGTGTGGACACATTGTAAAGGTATCCAAATATTGAATTTATCTTCACGTATTAAAGTTTGGAACATTTTAATTGTGGAAATTATATCCTCATGATGCTGGTAATCCACTGCCAATGTCAATACACTGTGAACACACTGTGAATACAATGTGTGTCTCTGTATTCTCTCAAGTAGGGAAGGCGCCAGGGCGCTGGGAACGATTTTTTTACTGGGGGTGTTGAAGTAAATTTGAGAAAAAAAAGTAGGGTTCACTACAAAATTAAGGTCATTTTGGCTATATTTTCATTTTACATAAATTCCAGAATATCTGGGGTGCTGCCTCTGGAGAACAATACACGCACCAACCTATTTTTTTTGGGGGGGGGGTCCCAGCAGCCCCGCTTTCAGGGGCCATGGAAGAGGCGGTACAGATGTCTGTTACGGTGATTAATACATGTTATACGTCGATATTAATGGCAAAATCTTATCAAACTTTGACGGGACTGCAGAAGTGTCTCCCACAAACTGGGCATTGCGAATGGATTAGAACATAAGCATTTGCCAGCTCTCAGCGCGGAAATTTGCAACGGAGTAAAAGGATATACAGCCCCACCGTTCAAGAAAGAATCATGCCCCTCGGGTGGTGAGGATGAAAAGTAGGTCTCAAGACTAAAGCGATAAACGTATAATACTGTGTTCATGACACATGTCCAGAACTTGCTTTGTCATTGGCCAAACGTTTTCAAAAACACTCGAAAAAATAATGATTAATTTCATAGCAATCCTTTGAATGAAAGAAGCCAGTAGTATGAGAATGGTGTTCGGATGCATCATTCCCAAAGGGATTTTTTTTTTAAATACTAATTTGCTTCAAAACACCCGAAAAGGAACAAAACCAGGGAAAATGAGGGTAACCTTTGCTCATCCCTCAGTGCACACGCCAAAAGACCCAGGTTTATTTAGCATATCGCTTCGG